>NC_069373.1:41127500-41150000 GCF_021730395.1 Mercenaria mercenaria
GGCGTCCGTAGTCTTGCATCGTGTGACGTCCGGCGTCCGTCTACATGTGCCTTGTTAAAACTTCAGAGTCCATAGTTTTGACCCAATATTTATGAAACTTGGTCAAAATGTTAGTCTTGATGATCTCCAGGTCAAGTTCGAGATTGGGTCATGTGGGGTCAAAAACTAGGTCACTAGGCCTGATCAAATGAAAATCGTGTCAACACTCTTAGAGACCACATTTTAAGTTTGAAACGCATGAGAATTGGTCAGAATATTTGGCTTGATGACCTCTAGGTCAAGTTTGAATTTGGGTCATGTGGGGTCCAAAACTAGGTCACCTGGTCAAATCAAAGGAAAAGCTTATTAACACTCTAGAGGACATATTTATGACCCTGTCTTTATGAAACTTGGACAAAGTGTTTGTCTTAGTGAACTTCAGGTCAGTTTGGAAACTGGGTCATGTGGGAGATCAAAGGAAAGTCTTGTTAACACTCTAGAGTTTCATCTCCAGATTTTACAGGCAGGAAAATTGATACACTAATATCTGATGAAATTTTATGATTCATTTATAGAAAGAAATACACTTGTATTCAAGTTATTTTGTAGAAAGTGGTCCAAATAATCCTTTAAAGGCATCCTAGATGAAAAGACAAATTGCTCCCAAAAATTGATACTACAAGAGAAAACAATTAAAATTCGTGAAATTTGTTGTGAAAGATATTGTACGAAACAATAACGATAACACTACATTCCGTGGTAACGTGGGTTGAAGTCAGGCACCTAACCACTAAGTCAACGTGTCATCGGTTAACTATAAAGGTTATTTTTGTAATAATAGATATTTTCAGATATATTGCATAAACTAACGAAAATGCCCCAAAATACTAGCGAAGGTTAATGAGTGCCAGGTCAGTCATGCCTTACGGACAATAGTATATATACATTTTGTCAAAGGTGTTTTCCTTTTACCATTACATGGCATCTGCAATTCAGATCGACTATACCGTGAAAATACATAAAGTACATCTAGTTTTTAACTTAAAAATATCATCTCCAAGGTTAACGAACGTGAGTTGGTTTAAGTTGAAAACACATCCTTTTTAAAGCTAACGTCATATAGCCTCAAACCAAGTGGGGGTAGGGATAAAGTTATATTTTATTGCGAAAAGTAGAAGTTGGTGACCCGTAAGTATTTATGTGTCTGCTAGACGTACATATACCGTTAAACAACATATCAAAGTTATACATTTTTTATCGAGCCGATTTTTTATAAATTGGATTTTAAGGCAAAATTTGTAGCAAAACTTGATGTGAGTTTTTCCTTTCTGACGTTACAATATCGTCTCTGACGTGTTAAGCGTCAATCTTATTTCGCTGAATTTTTACCATTAAGTAGCATTTTCTGCATGCAAAGTGACAGTTATTTATTTTTTTCATTTATATGACATTCAGAGTGCAGGGAAGGAAAAATGCCTTGGGCGTTGGACGAAAAGTGACGACAGGGGTCATGTTTCTGTCGCAATAGCAGAAAACTCGGAACAGTATGGCGACAAAATAAAATCGGAAGGCAATCCCATATATCCTGAATTTTGTAAAGTATAAATTTCAGGACGAAATTCGGCAAAAAAAATTGGGGCGCATTCCACCTTAAAGATAGAAATGGCTTTAAATGACTTCTTCTTATGAACTACTCGATGGGTCTTCATGGAACCTTGTCTGGAGCATCATTATAAGGTCGTTTACCATGTTTGTTCAGTTGTGGGCACATGACCACATTTAGGGCACACTAGAGCTAAAAACAGAAATACCTTTAAAAGATGTCTACTCAAGAACCGCTTGATTGATTTTCATCAAACTTAATCTGTAGCATCATATTAAGGTCCTCTTCAAAATTTCTTCAAATTGGGGCACTTGGCCTCTTTTACGGGCCGCTAGAGCTAAAATTAGAAGAAAAAACACCTCTAAATGACTTCTCATGAACTGCTGAATGGATCTTCCTCAAACTTGGTCTATAGCATCATTATAAGGTCCTTTCCCAATTTTGTTCAGATTGAGGCACTTGAATCCTTTTTTGGGACCACTAGAGCTAAAAATGGAAAAACCTTTAAACGATTTCTTCTCATGAATCACTTAATGGATCTTTATCGAACTTGGTCTATAGCATCACTATAAGGTCCTTTTCCAATTTTGTTCAAATGGAGGCACTTGGCCCCTTTTTTTGAGCCACTATAGCTAAAATAGAAAAAACAAACTTTAAACGACCTCTTCTCATGAATCGCTTGATGGATCTTAATTAAACTTGGTCTGTACCATCATTTTAAGGTCAAGGTCGTAGGTCACCCACGGACCGCCCTCAAAAATCAGAGCCACTATCGTAAACTGAGAGCCACAAGGCGGCAATTTCCTAGTATTTTCAGAGCCTTGGTATGACGGACCAGCAGTAGGGCCATTGTAGATCAGAGCCATTCTAGATTGCTGGAGCCACCATAGATGGAGCCGTCATACAAATTGCCCCTAACCCTAACCCTAAACCCTAACCCTAACCCTAACCTACATCTAACATCTGCGACATTTGGTGACATCTGGAGATTGATGAATTCCAAACAATGACGGTTGGCCGCCAATTGAGCAGTACAGAAACGTTCCTCTTGCAACCGTCCGTAGATCCAGCACGTTGATTTTGGTACCGTTGGAAAGCCCGTGGCAAGACCTCCCCAACGGTATCAAACGTGTCCGGTTCCGACACCCCGTTCGCACGCAATCACCAATTATGTCTGCAAGACACCACTGTCGAACTCCTGTATGAATAGTCACTTGTCACTAGGTTTTTGGTATTAAAGTGGACCTAGTGCAACCTTCCGCAGCGCCAGCTCATTCAGGGTGCTACTGTTGGAAAGGACTTGAGGAGACCTTTCTAACAATACCAGGTCCAGCCGTGTCCGATGTCCGCTTCACGCCTGGTGGCTAATTACGTTGTTTATCAGAGACGGTTGGACGCCGTATGAACACCACAGAAACGGCTGTAGCGCAGCGGTCCGTAGCGCAGCAGATATGGTTGTGGTACCGTTAGAAAGCCCGTGGCAAGACCTGTCGAATGGTATCAAGAATACCAGGCTCCGACGCCCCGTTAGCCCACAGTCACCGATTATGTCTGCAAGAGACAGTTGAACTCCTGTATGGATAGACATTTGTCACTAGTTTGTTAATATTAAAGCGGACCTAGCGCAACCTTCCGCAGCGTCAGCTCATTGAGCGTGCTACTGTTGGAAAGGACTTGAGGAGACCTCTCTAACAATACCCGGTTCAGCCGTGTCCGATGTCCCCTTCACGCCTGGTGGCTAATTACGTTGTTTATCAGAGACGGTTGGACGCCGTATGAACACCACAGAAACGGCTGTACCGCAGCGGTCCGTAGCGCAGCCGATATGGTTGTGGTACCGTTAGAAAGCCCGTTGCAAGACCTGTCGAATGCTATCATGAATACCCGGCTCCGACGCCCCGTTCACCCACAATCAACGATTATGTCTGCAAGAGACAGTTGAACTCCTGTATGATTAGTCATTTGCCACTAGTTTGTTAGTATTAAAGCGGACCTAGCGCACATTTCCGCAGTGTCAGGTCGTTGAGCGTGCTACTGCTGGAAAGGACTTGAGGACACCTCTCTACCAATACCCAGTTCAGCCGTGTCTGATGTCCCCTTCACGCCTGGTGGCTAATTACGTTGTGTACCAGAGACGATTTGGCGCAATATGAACACCACTCGAACGGCTGTAGCGCTGCGGTCCGCAGCGCAGCCGACATGATTTTGGTACCGTTAGAACGCCCGTGGATAAAGCTGTCCAATGGTGTCAACAATACCAGGCTCAGACGCCCCGTTCGCCCACAATCACCGATTATGTCTGCAAGAGACAGTTGAACTCCTGTATGAATAGTCATTTGTCACTAGTTTGTCAGTATTAAAGCGGACCTAGCGCAACCTTCCGCAGCGTCAGCTCATTGAGCGTGCTACTGTTGGAAAGGACTTGAGGAGACGCGGTTCAGCCGCGTCCGATGTCCCCTTCATGCCTGGTGGCTAATTACGTTGTTTACCAGAGACGATTTGGCGCAGTATGAACACCAGTCGAACGGCTGTAGCGCTGCGGTCTGTAGCGCAGCCGATATGATTTTGGCACCGTTGGAAAGCCCGAGGCAAGGCCTATCCAATGGTATGAAGAATACCCGTCTCGGACGCCCCGTTCTCCCGCAATCACCAATTATGTCTGCAACTGACTGTTGAACTCCGTATGAATAGACAGTTGTACTTGTTTGTCGGTGTTAGAGCGGGTCCTTAGCTGAGACGACCAATGCCTAAAAAAAGGCATAGAATAGTATGCTATCACAAAGAAATTAGCGACAAACTGATAAAAATGCGCTGTAAATACGGCTAAAATAGCCATTTTCGACCTTCCGAATGGCAAGGGGCTCTAAGTTCTGTACTTCTGTTTACACACACAGGAGATCACGCGTTGTTTAGGGTATAATTGTTTAGCTTAGTCACATTACTACAAAAGCATGTGTTTAAAAGTATGCATTCTTTCACAAACAAATAGGCGGCAATAAAAGTAAAATGCGCTGTAATTGAGGCGAAAATCGCTATGTTCGCACTTTCGGAAGGCAAGGGGCTGTAATTTCTGTTCTCCAGTTAACGCGAGCAATGAATATCTGGCGGTTCAAGATAGGATACTTTAGCTTAGACACAAACCTACAAAAACAGGTACAGAACAGTATGCTATCACAAACTAATAGTCGGCAATAACGGTAAAATGCGCTGTAATCGAGGCTAAAATCGCTATGTTCGCACTTTCGGAAGGCAAGGGGCTATACTTTCTGTTCTCCAGTTAACGCGAGCAATGAATATCTGGCTGTTCTGGGCATGATTCCTTGGCAGAGAGCCATACCCACAAAAACAGGTACAGGATAGTATGCTATCACCAAGAAATAAGAAACAATCGGATAAAAATGCGATGTATGTAAGGCTAAAATCGCTATTTTCGCACTTCCGAACGGCAAGGGGCTCTGATTTCTGTACTTCTGTTAACGCACACCGGAGATCATGCGCAGTTTAGGGTATTATTGTTTAGCTGAGTCCCCTACCTACAAAAACATGTGTTAAAAAGTATGGTATCACAAAGACTATCTGGCTGTTCTGGGCATGATTCTTTAGCAGAGAGTCATACCTACAAAAACATGTATAGAATAGAATGCTATCTTAAAGAAATAAGCGACAATTGGATAAAAACGCGCTGTAAATAAGGCAAAAATAGCTATTTTCGCCCATCCGAACGGCAAGAGGCTCTCATTTCTGTGCTTTTGTTAACGCACACAGGAGATAATGCGCTGTTTAGGGCATCATTGTTTAGCTATTTCCCACACCTACAAAAAACATGTGTAAACAAGTATGCTATCACAAAGAAATAGTCAGCAAAAACAGTAAAATGCGCTGTAATTAAGGCTAAAATCGCTATGTTCGCACTTTTGGAAAGCAGGGGGCTGTAATTTCCGTTCTCCTGATAACGCAAATAAAGAATATCTGGCTGTTTATGGTATGAGTGTTTAGCCGTGTCCTATACCTACAAAACGGGGTACAGGATAGTATGCTATCACAAAGAAATAAGCGGCAATCGGATAAAAATGCGCTGTATGTAAGGCTAAAATAGCTATTTTCGCCATTCCGAACGGCAAGGGGCTCTGATTTCTGTACTTCTGTTACCGCACACAGGAGATCATGCGCTGTTTAGGGTAAGAGTGTTTAGTTATATCCCATACCTACAGAAACATGTGTTAAAAATTATGCTATCACAAACTAATAGTTGGCAATAACAGAAAAATGCGCTGTAATTAGGGCTAAAATCTCTATGTTCGCACTTTGGGAATGTCGGGCGCTGTAAATTCTGCTCATCTGTTAACACACACAGAGAACATCTGGCTGTTCTAGGCATGAGTCTTTAGCGGAGAGCCATACCTACAAAACATGTATAGAATGGTATGCTATCACAAAGAAATAAGCGACAATCTGATAAAAATGCGCTGTATATAAGGCTAAAATGGCTATTTTCGCCATTCCGAACGGCAAGGGGCTCTGATTTCTGTACTTCGGTTAACGCACACCGGAGATAATGCACTGTTGAGGGTATGATTGCTTAGCTGTGTCCCATACCTACAAAAAAAACATGTGTTAGAAAGTATGCTATCAAAAACTAATAGTCGGCAATAACAGAAAAATGCGTTGTAATTAAGGCTTAAATCGCTATGTTTCGCACATTCGGAAAGCAGGGGGCTGTAATTTCTGTTCTCCTGTTAACGCAAATAATGAATATCTGTCTGTTTACGATATGATTGTTTAGCCGAGTCCCGTACCTATAAAACGAGGTATAGAATAGAAAGAAATAAGCGACAATTGGATGTAAATGCGCTGTAAATAATGCTAAAATATCTATTTTCGCCCTTCAGAACGGCAAAGGGCTCTAATTTCTGTAATTCTGTTAACGCACAGACGAAATAATGGGCTGTTTAGGGTATAATTGTTTAGCTATCTGCCATACCTACAAAAGCGTGTGTAAAAATGTATGCTTTCACAAATAAATCGTCGGCAATATAAGTGAAATGCGCTGTAATTAAGGCTAAAATCGCTATGTGCACATTTTGGAAGGCAAGGGGCTGTAATTTCTGTTCTCCAGTTATCGCAAGCAATGAATATCTGACTGTTTCAGAACACAAAGGGCTTTAACTTAAGATAAGAACGCGCTGTAAATAAGTCTGAAATAGCTATTTTTGCCTAATCGGAAGGCAAGGGGCTATACCTTTTGTTCTTCTATCAGCGGGCACAACGAATATCTGGCTGTTTTCTGTATGACTGTTTAGCTGACTTCCATACCTACAAGAACAGGTATTACAAAATATGATATCACCGTGAAATAACCGGCCATGAAGATAAATCGCGCTGTTAATAAGTCTCAAATGGCCTTTTTTGCGGTTTCGGCGGGGACGGGTCTCGAACTTTTGTCCCTGTGCTCACTGAAAGCATGCAAACGCCGCTGTTTATAGTATCGCTTTGTAGGCAAGTCTGTTTAGCAAACAAAGACATATTACATTATATGATATCACCATCGCACTGGCGGCAATGAATATAAAATGGCCGTTGGCGTAAGAAATGTGTAAGAAATGACAAAGTACGGAAATGCATGATTTTCTTCATGTGGGTATTGTCGCCAAGAAAAGGTCTCAGAAATGACAAAGTACGAAAATGCATCTTTTTCTTTATGTGGGTATGATTAACATTCGTTCTACTTTCTTACTGTGGGTATAATCAAGCAGCGATGTATTTACGTGATTAAGAATAACAGTAAGTATACACTTAAATGCCTATACAGCGACCGTCTCTAATTACAGCGGCAAGGTTTATATACCGTTGAAAAGCACATGAGAGGACCTGTGTAACGGTACCAAGATCAAGGCGCTGCGATGTGTCGTTAGCCCGTGGCTGCTGATTATGTGTTTTCGGGTTTCGGGCCCGCTGTGCCAGCTAGACGGCCGGTGACTTTTATACACCAGCAGACGGGGCTTGACGAAACCTTTCCAACGGTACCAAAACTAGCCCGCTGCGACCTCCCGTTCCCGAGGTATGACCATTTATGTGTTGACTCTTCATTTATCAAAGTCCTATAAATCAAGAAGCCAATGGTCAAGGGGACGCAACTGCTACAATTACCTCTAGAACACAAAAACGGCTCTAGAGGGGCCGTCTTTACGCGCATAGTTTTGGTGTCGTTGAAAAGCGCAGGCCAAGACCTATCCAACGGTATAGACAACACTCGGCTCCAACGCCCCGTTCTCCCGCAATGGCCAATAATGTGTCGAAACACAAGGTTTAACGCCGTATGAACAGTAGTATGTCACTCGTTTTCGCGAAACCGTAGCACAATAAACGGCTGTAGAATGACAATGCGTGGTCACAGCCACATGTATGTGGTACCGTTGCAAAGTGCTCGGGCAGATCTGAAACTTGGTGCCACACCCATTTGGTCCACTTCCGGTTTGCACGTTTTCTACCCTGGAGGGACCGTTTGAAACGAAAAACTGGAAAATGTGATTTCAAGTTGTAGCTCTTAAAGAGACCTTTCCAACGATACCTGAACCATGCCGCTGCGATTTCCGGTTCGGCCGTGGTAGCCGGATCAAATTTAGCCCCTTTTTCCACCGTATTGCATGCACTTCCTGTTCCGACAGATGGCCAACCTAGGTCCAAATAGACGGGGCCTGAACAGACCTGTCAAAAGGTACCGGAACCATGTCGCTGGGCCGCCGTACGGCCGCTCCACAGCCGATTCAGTGCTTTATAATCGCGAAAACGGGTGAGAAATGAAGATAAACGGCCACCAAGGCCGAACCAGAGGTCGCAAATGCATGATCTTGATACCGTTGGAAAGGTCTCGGCATGCCCTGTCCATTGGTACCAAGCAACACGGCCTGAGACACCCGACCGCCGCTCTAGGTACCGGCAAAGTGGGGTCGGACCGAGGCTCAAGTATACGGCCGGCCACTGCGCGAGAACCGAACCGGATGGCGAAAATATCTCGATGTCATCTTGTAGGTCTTGGAAAGACCTTTCCAACGGTACCTCAATCATTACGCTGCGCCAAGAATTGGCCTCTCCAGAGCCGTTTAAAGATTTACATGAGCTGTTCTGAATTAGTCAAAATGTGCCGTCTATAAGCCAAAAGCAGTATAGCACTTTTACAGGACTTTCAACGGACATATTCGGCCATCAAGAGAGAACGGAGTATCGGATCCGGCTGGGCGTGGTACCGTTGGAAAGGTCTTAGTAAGCACTGTCTATCGGTGTCAGGTTCAGTCGGCTAGGACCGCAAACGGACTCTCCAGGGCCGTTTTTGTTAGCCACATCGCGAAAATACATTATGACCGGGCTCGCATTTATGTATCGTTAGAAAGAGCTTGGCAAGACCTTCCAGCGATACCAAAACCAAGGCGCTGCAATGTGTCGTTTGCCCGTGGCGACCGATTATAACCCTTAGAGAACGGTTCTCAGAGGTTTTGGGCCCGCTGTAGCGGCTGCACGGTCCCCCACCAGGTCGTGTCCTATGCCATGAGACGGGGCTTGAAGAGACCTTTCCAACGGTACCAAAACCAGCCCGCTGCGACCTGCCGTTTCCGAGTTATGGCCATTTTTGTGTTGCCTATCATTTTCCAAAGTCCGATAACTCTGGTCCAAGGGACGCAACTGCTACAATTACCTCTAGAGCACAAAAACGGCCCTGGGGCGTTCGTCTTTGGGCGCAGCGACATAGTTTTGGTGTCGTTGGAAAGCGCAGCCCAAGACCTATCCAACGGTATCGAGAACCCTCAGCTCCGACGCCCCCTTCTCCCGCTATGGCCAATAATGTGCCGAAACACAAGATTTAACACCGTATGAACAGCAGTATGTCACTAGTTTTAGCGAATCCGTAAAACAAAAACGGCTGTAGATTGTTAACGCGTGGGAACAGCCACATGTATGTGGTACCGTCGGGCAGATCTAAAACTTGGTGCCACACCCATTTGGTCCACTTCCGGTTTGCACGTTTTCTACCCTGGAGGGACCGTTTGAAACGAAAAACTGGAAAATGTGATTTCAAGTTGTAGCTCTTAAAGAGACCTTTCCAACGATACCTGAACCATGCCGCTGCGATTTCCGGTTCGGCCGTGGTAGCCGGATCAATTTTAGCCCCTTATTCCGCCGCATTGCATGCACTTCCAGTTCCGTCAGATGGCCAACCTAGGTCCCAATAGACGGGGCCTGAACAGACCTGTCCAACGGTACCGGAACCATGTCGCTGGGCCGCCGTACGGCCGCTCCACAGCCGATTCAGTGCTTTATAATCGCGAAAACGTGTGAGAAATGCAGATAAACGGCCACCAAGGCCGAACCAGAGGTCGCAAATGCATGATCTTGATACCGTTGGAAAGGTCTCGGCATGCCCTGTCCATTGGTACCAAGCAACACGGCCTGAGACACCCGACCGCTGCTCTAGGTACCGGCAAAGTGGGGTCGGACCGAGGCTCAAGTATACGGCCGGCCACTGCGCGAGAACCGAACCGGATGGCGAAAATATCACGATGTCATCTTGTAGGTCTTGGAAAGACCTTTCCAACGGTACCTCAATCATTACGCTGCGCCAAGAATTGGCCTCTCCAGAGCCGTTTAAAAATTTACATGAGCTGTTCTGAATTAGTCAAAATGTGCCGTCTATAAGCCAAAAGCAGTATAGCACTTTTACAGGACTTTCACCGGACATATTCGGCCATCAAGAGAGAACGGAGTGTCGGATCCGGCTGGTTGTGGTACCGTTGGAAAGGTCTTGGCAAGCACTGTCCATCGGTGTCAGGTTCAGTCGGCTAGGACCGCAAACGGCCTCTCCAGGGCCGTTTTTGTTAGCCACATCGCGAAAATACATTATGACCGGGCTCGCATTTATGTATCGTTAGAAAGAGCTTGGCAAGACCTTTCCAGCGATACCAAAACCAAGGCGCTGCAATGTGTCGTTTGCCCGTGGCGACCGATTATAGCCCTTAGAGAACGGTTTTCAGAGGTTTTGGGCCCGCTGTAGCGGCTGCACGGTCCCCCACCAGGTCGTGTCCTATGCCATGGGACGGGGCTTGAGGAGACCTTTCCAACGGTACCACAACCAGCCCGCTGCGACCTCCCGTTCCCGAGTTATGGCCATTTTTGTGTTGCCTATCATTTCCCAAAGTCCTATAACTCTGGTCCAAGGGACGCAACTGCTACAATTACCTCTAGAGCACAAAAACGGCCCTGGGGCGTTCGTCTTTGGGCGCAGCGACATAGTTTTGGTGTCGTTGGAAAGCGCAGCCCAAGACCTATCCAACGGTATCGAGAACCCTCAGCTCCGACGCCCCCTTCTCCCGCTATGGCCAATAATGTGCCGAAACACAAGATTTAACGCCGTATGAACAGCAGTATGTCACTAGTTTTAGCGAATCCGTAAAACAAAAACGGCTGTAGATTGTTAACGCGTGGGAACAGCCACATGTATGTGGTACCGTCGGGCAGATCTAAAACTTGGTGCCAACCCATTTGGTCCACTTCTGGTTTGCACGTTTTCTACCCTGGAGGGACCGTTTGAAATGAAAAACTGGAAAATGTGATTTCAAGTTGTAGCTCTTAAAGAGACCTTTCCAACGATACCTGAACCATGCCGCTGCGATTTCCGGTTCGGCCGTGGTAGCCGGATCAATTTTAGCCCCTTATTCCGCCGCATTGCATGCACTTCCTGTTCCGTCAGATGGCCAACCTAGGTCTCAATAGACGGGGCCTTAACAGACCTGTCCAACGGTACCAGAACCATGTCGCTGGGCCGCCGTACGGCCGCTCCACAACCGTTTAAGTGCATTACGATCGCGAAAACGGGAGACAAATGCAGATAAACGGCCACCACGGCCGAACCAGAGGTCGCAAATACATGATCTTGATACCGTTGGAAAGGTCTCGGCATGCCCTGTCCATTGGTACCAAGCATCACGGCCTGAGACACCCGACCGCCGCTCTAGATACCGGCAAAGTGGGGTCGGACCGAGGCTCACGCGTACGAGTTTACATGGTGTTGTCGCAGTTGCGTCCCTTAGACCATTGCTGTAGTGTAAAATAAAGGTAACACAAAAACGGCCCTAACTCCGGACCGGGACATCAGAGCCGGCTGGTTGTGGTATCGCTGGATAGGTCTGTCCAAGGGCTTTCCAACGGTATAAGAACTATGCCACTGCGCCGAGAGATGTTCGTCCAGGGCCGTTTTTGTGTTCCCAATAGTAATCAATACCCACGTTGAGACATTGTTGTTTGATGATACCCACATAAGAAAATTAGTTTTATTCTTGATTATACCCAAATCCTGGGCCTTTTCAAGCCAACAGGCCGCTTGTCTACCCCCTGTTTTGTTTTTCGCTCCTGCTGCCTAAACGGCTGGTGCCACGGACTTGAGACCTTCACTTGTCGGCGATCACTTTTCACGCCGCGTCGAATGAGACCGGTCCCAGCTCTCTGCGACCAGCCGTTCTCGAGTTACGCTTTCGAGCAAAGGAGCTGCTTGTGCACTAGGGAAATCCTGGGTCTTTTCAAGCAAACAGGCCGTTGGTCTACCCTCCTGTTTTGTTTTTCCATCCTGCTGCCCAAACGGTTGGTGCCACGGTCTTGAGACTTTCACTTCTTTCGGATCACTCGGCGAGCTGCGTCGAATGAGACCGGTCCCAGCTCTCTACGACCAGCCGTTCTCGAGTTACGCTTTCGAGCAAACGAGCTGCTTGTGCATTAGGGAAATCCTGGGTCTTTTCAAGCAAACAGGCCGTTGGTCTACCCTCCTGTTTTGTTTTTCCATCCTGCTGCCCAAACGGTTGGTGCCACGACCTGGAGACCTTCACTTGTCTCGGATCACTCGGCGAGCCGCTTCGAATGAGACCGGTCCCAGCTCTCTGCGACCACCCGTTCTCAAATTCGGTCTCTCGGCCATGTGCCCGGCTGTTTTCCGCCGGGCAGGTCATTGGAGACCCCTCCAGTTTTGTTTTCCGCCCCAGGTGCCTAAACGGTTGGTGCCACGGTCTTGAGACTTTCACTTTTTTCGGATCACTCGGCGAGCTGCGTCGAATGAGACCAGTCCCAGCACTCTACGATCAGCCGTTCTCGAGTTACGCTTTCAAGCAAATGACCTGCTTGTGCACTAGGGAAATCCTGGGTCTTTTCAAGCAAACAGGCCGTTGGTCTACCCTCCTGTTTGGTTTTTCCATCCTGCTGCCCAAACGGTTGGTGCCACGGTCTTGAGACTTTCACTTCTTTCGGATCACTCGGCGAGCTGCGTCGAATGAGACCGGTCCCAGCTCTCTACGACCAGCCGTTTGGCCGCTACAGCGGTTTTGATTTCTGTCGATACCCACATTTTAATCGCAAGATCTATATATAAGGGAGCATGAGTAGAAGCAAATGGGCTATCTCCAGTATGTATAGCAAAATGATATGGGAGAAGCGGCTGCCTCGGCGAAGATAGATAGGGGACTGCCGCTTCTCCGCCGAACACTGCTGGACGGTACATATAGTCCCGGAGTCTGCCCGACGACCCAGGTGGTTGGCAGCGGGGAGACCGTGTATAAGGGCCCCTTGCAGTAGGGGAGCTCAGCCGTCGCTGGAGCCGGCTGGCGTATAGAGGGGTCCCGGCTGTAGACTGAACAGCAGGGAGGGAGCTGGCATATAGCGGCGTCGTCCCGGCTGTAGGCTCAGTAGCAGGGCGAGAACGGTGCTCTCTCCTTCTAGCGCGGCCGATACACCGTATCTCCGCTGGCCAGACCGGGGACGCCGGGTGTCTCGGCGAAGATAGATAGGCGACTGCCGCTTCTTCGCCGAAGACTGCTAGACGCTGTAGGCTGAACAGCAGGGAGAGAGCTGGCATATAGCGGGGTCCCTGCTGCAGGCTCAGTAGCAGGGAGAGAACGGTGCTCTCCTCTTCTAGCGCGGCCGATACACGGTATCTGTTTTCTGGCTAGATCGGGGACGCCGGGTGCCTGCCTGCCAACTACGGGCGATCGTTCACTCCGAGCGGCCTTAAAGAAGGGCGTTCTCGGCGGGACGATCGTCCTGTATTTATTCAAGGGGTACTAGTTGATACCCACGTATGGTGTCTGTGTGCAATCAGTGCCGGCTCCACGTACGGGCGATCGTTCACTCCGAGAGGCCGAGAAGAAGGGAGTTCTCGGCGGAGATGCATTAAGAGGCACTCATTGATACGCACGCATAGAATCTGTGTGCGCCAGAAGATACCCACATTTTAATCGCAAGATCTATATATGTAGGGCGGTTGCTCGAGTTGGGAGCGAGAAAGGGAGGTGGTCCAGTAATGTGGCAGCCTTCTGGAATCGTTTCTGCGGCAGTGACCGTCCGAAGCGTTGACACTGGCTTATGAGTCGCCGAGCCGGCTGTCGACCCTCGCACGAAGCAAAAATGCGAAACGGCGAGACGTCCAGCGGACGGCAGTGGCCGACGATCGTGGAAAGGCATGCCCTCCTCGCGGAAGGAAGCCCAGTACTGCGTCGCGTCGCTGCCAATAAGCTCTGGCGCATGAAGGGGGCCTTCTGGCCCGCCCTATGACACGGGTCTCGAGTAGCGTGGTGTGGGCCATTGCTTTCGCTCTTACAGAGCCTGGCAGGTCCTGCGAGTCGAGTCCGGCCTAGTCCGGGTCTGCGACGGCGAACACACGAAAGGCGCACTGCGCCAGAAAAAACGAAGCCATCGGCCCCATTGAATGGGGATCATTTTGACCATAAACGATGCCAACTGGCGATCCGCCGCTGCGAGTTACTACCATGACTCGGCGGGGAGCCTCCGGGAAACCAAAGTTTCTGGGTTCCGGGGGGAGTATGGTTGCAAAGCTGAAACTTAAAGGAATTGACGGAAGGGCACCACCAGGAGTGGAGCCTGTGGCTTAATTTGACTCAACACGGGAAACCTCACCCGGCCCGGACACTGTAAGGATTGACAGATTGATAGCTCTTTCTTGATTCGGTGGGTGGTGGTGCATGGCCGTTCTTAGTTCGTGGAGCGATTTGTCTGGTTAATTCCGGTAACGGACGAGACTCTAGCCTACTAAATAGTTCGGGGATCCTCTATCGAGACCCCGCAAAACTTCTTAGAGGGACAGGTGGCGCGTAGCCACACGAGATTGAGCAATAACAGGTCTGTGATGCCCTTAGATGTCCGGGGCCGCACACGTGCTACAATGAATGGATCAGCGTGTGTCTCGCCTGACCCGAGAGGGTTGGGAAACCCGTTGAACCCCATTCGTGCTAGGGACTGGGGCTTGTAATTGTTCCCCATGAACGAGGAATTCCCAGTAAGCGCGAGTCATCAGCTCGCGTTGATTACGTCCCTGCCCTTTGTACACACCGCCCGTCGCTACTACCGATCGCTGCAGTTAATGAGCTCTTCGGATTGGTCCCGTTGGCCGCCTTTCGGGGTGGCTTTCTTGGTGTGCCGAGAAGAGGAGCAAGTTGGCCGTGGCAGAGGAAGTAAAAGTCGTAACAAGGTATCCGTAGGTGAACCTGCGGATGGATCAGCAGCACACAAGACTGCTGCCTTAACTGGAGGCCGTCTATAAACTAGCAAAGAAACGCAAATTGCAAAAAAGAAAAAAGTCGGGGCGTCCCAAGGGCGATTCACGCCGAGGACGTCCCCGCAAGAGAGTGCTTCTGCCCAGCCTCTCGCCCGGCCACCAGGCTTTGGTTTCCGTTCCTGATCAAAACGGGACCTGCCGACCCAGGCCGCGGCACAAGCAGGGATCTCCCCGCTGCCGGCCCGTGTGTGGTTCGCTGAGAAGCCTTGATCCGGCTTTGAAGGGGACCAACGTGCGGGTTTGCTTGCAGTAGTCAATGTCGGACGGGTAATAGCGCTTCGGCGTCTGCCCTGGCCTGCTGTTTAAAGCCACGAGGGTGGTTAGCACAGGCTCCAGTGGCACCGTCCTATACGGCATTGTAGGGAGTTCCCAGACCCAAACGGGCGGCGATCGCACGGCGCGTTCGCGGGTCAGCCCGAGACCGTCTGAGCATTGTGGGGTACCGGTTTCCCTCCAGGAGCCACCCGACCGGGGTTCCCAAGGCGACGGCCTTGCGGGACGGACGACGGGACAGCGATTCCGGTTTAAAGTGATCGTCCCCAGGGGGTGACGGAAGAAGGGCTCTCGTGCCGCCTAAATGGGCAGGGCTGCGTTCAAGCCGACTGCGGTCTGGCACGCTGGGCCTTGGAGCCGTCTTGCTGGGACATCCGCCCTATTTACCTATATAAAATCTTACAAGATGGAGATATACATGGGGAACGAGAACGTCCCACGCCGGGACTTAAAACACATCGGTGAGTGGTACATGGTGTGAAACGGCTCTGTAGGTGATAGAACAATAGTGCCATAACGTTGCTTTTAAGGAGATCGATGTTCATCATTTTGGCAAAGACGAGTCGCGCGGGCACAGACCCGCTCGTCCGTCGAGACCTCAGCCTCTCTCGCGGTGGCCGGATGAAGAGGCGCGGGGACAGGGCTCGAACGGGCCTTCTGTCTGGCGCACGTCTGCAACGGAAACGAAGCGGACGACCTTCGCTCCGGCCGCTCTCGTCCCTACACGGACGGGGAGAGCGCCAAGCCAACGTCGAGCTGGGCTGACCGGGGGAGACCCCGAGATTACGGCCCGGTCTCTGGCGTAGGTACTTTGCATACTCTGCAAGCAAAAGCCACTGTAGAGTTGGGTTGACCCCATCTCTGTGTGGCGCATACCATGCGAAAGCAGCTATCAGTGGACGGGACGGTCACCAGGAGATATGTTCCGCGTAAGACGGTCTATTCTCCGAGATGTGTCCCCCATAACACTGGCAGTTCTTGTCGTGACACAGACTGGTAGTGCATGGCAGAACCCGAAAGATGGATCAATGAAAGGTCTATGATGACCTAGAATTGCAGAGTCCCTGACCTGCACAAATACGCTCAGTCGTTGATTTCCAATTTTGCGCCGCTTGGTTCGCACGGGCAGCGGCGCAAAGAACTTAAATCATGTGAGTTGTAGATACCCACATTTAGAATTTTTCTTGATCTTTCTACTGCTTTTGCACTGTGTGTTGTACTACTGTGTTATAGAAGAACAGAGTTGACAAGAGAGGCAATGGTGACGTAGGCCTAGCACGGCTTGGGCGACTGATGCTCGATGCTTATCGATCAGTCCCCTGTTGCAGCCATGCAGTGATGGCCCGCCGAACCAATTTACTTCTTTTTGGCACACTTGTTCATTGATACCCACATTTAAAAAAAGCTTCTTTTCTGTACATTGAATATTTTTGCTTTTTTTTTAAACTCATTGATACCCACATTTAAGAAATCCAACTTTTTCATACTTTGAACATTTTCTGTGTTTTGCAAAAGAGGCAATGGTGACGTAGGCCTAGCACGGCTTGGGCGACTGATGCTCGATACTTATCGATCAGTCCCCTGTTGCAGCCGTGCAGTGATGGCCCGCCGAACTAATTTGTTTCTTTTTTGGCAGACTTGTTCATCGATACCCACATTTCAAAAAAGCTTCATTTCTGTACTTTGAATATTTTTTCCTTTTTTTTTTTTTAAAGAAAACCTCTGTTTGATACCCACATTTAAGAAATCCTACATTTTCATACTTTGAACATTTTCTGTGCTTCGCAAAAGAGGCAATGGTGACGTAGGCCTAGCATGGCTTGGGCGACTGATGCTCGATACTTATCGATCAGTCCCCTGTTGCAGCCGTGCAGTGATGGCCCGCCGAAACAATTTGCTTCTTTTTGGCACACTTGTTCATTGATTACGTACATTTTCATACTTTGAACATTTTCTGTGTTTTGCAACAGAGGCAATGGGGACGACGTATGCCTAAGCACGGCTTGGGCGACTGATGCTCGAACTGATTTGCTTCTTTTTAACACGTGTTTAACGATACGCACATTTAGAAACTTGTTCACTTTCATCGTACTATGTAGTGTTGTTTTGTTTTTATTTTGCTTTTTCTTAATACCTGTTGAACGATACCCACATTTCAGAAACTGCTTATTTTCGTACTCTGTCATTTCTTACACAGCAGAGTTGATTTCATGCAGCCGTTATCGTAGACAGCCATTTGCGAACTGGGCTTTCCTAGGTACCATTGCACGGGGCTTGACGAGACCTTTCCAACGGTACCAAGACCATGGCGCTTTGCCCAGAGGTGGCCGCTCCAGAGCCGTTTTAGTGTTTTTGCAGTGGTTCATTAATACCCACGTGTAGAAATGAAAATTAAATCAGTTAAATGGCCGTTACTAGCAAACCAGACTTCGGAGCAAGCTGGTTTGGATACCGTTGGAAACGTCTCGTCAAGCCCCGTGTTTAGGCATATACTGTTAATACATTCTAACCACAAGATCTGCACATACATTTTGAAAATGTTCAAATGTTATACACAAGCAAAAATCTGTTAGCAAAGTAAAACACAAACAACGTAACAGAACAGTGATATATTGATAAAGGTTGAACATGTACAGTTTAAAGAATGGGCTACACTAAAAAAACATGCCGAAAGGAAACGAAAGAAAACCATGAAACACTAATAACATGAAAGCACAGTGGTATATTCATACAAGTTGAACATCTACAGCTATTCATCTCTTGGAGATTTTCAACTGGCGCATTGCCAGGACCCATATCTTGTCCTTGATATTGTTTACTGATAGGCTACTCCATCTTTCTTTTAACTGACTTACTGTACCTAGTTTATCTTCAATTGCTTTCTTAGTGGGCTTCTTGTTCACTGCCGCTGACAATGTTATTTCGTACATCCAGTCTCTCGAGAAATCAGCCTCACCTTCCTTTGTCCATGTCCTCCTTATTCGTTCAGTTTTTCCCGTCGAGTACGTTCTTTTCTCCTCTTTCGAGAAAAGACAACTTGAACGAGGTAATGGCCCGGTGGCCACGGGCGTGTCCCCGCATGTCTGTAAAGACTGTTCAACTGTGTCTTGTACACCTGATGGGAATTCAGTCGTACAAATGAACTCCGTGGTTATATCACTTGATGTGACCAGTGGTTGTGGACATTCGGGTGACGGGTCAGGAGGCTGTGGTGAGGACATCGTGGGAAGTTGCGGGGCAGGAGTCAATACCATTGGAGCAGGTGTCGAAGCGCAGACATCACTTGGTACTGCTGACGTCCCTGGCAGGGACGGGGACAAGGCATAGGACTGTTCACTTTCAGTGTCTGAAGGTGCAGCTCGTGAAATGGTGGCAGTTGGAAGCACTCTACCTGAGGCAGTCCTTGGCGGGGTGAATGCAAGGCTCTTCCGAGTTTCAAGCAGCTCCACAGAAAGGCTCGCTGTGGTTGAAAGATCATACGTTGTTCTTTCAATCCAAGGTGAGTGTTTCATCTGCTTTGACAATTTCTCACGAAGTTCTGGGAACTTTTTCAGGACAAAGGTCACGAAGTGTTTTCTGTTGTCCGATGGACTAAAAGGCCCATATTTCTTTCCCAGTCCGCATGCATTCCATGCCAAACTCCACTCAGAAGCTACCCTTGACGATGTGAATACGGTTCCGTCTCCTGTCACGAAAGGATGCATGACATTGGATGAGGAAGACGTTTGAACATAGTTGCACAAGTTTAACAAGGCATCGTATTCAGCAACCGTAACTGGTACCGTGACCGGCCCCTGGTACCCGGTCTTATGGTCGGATACAGTAATCACATAAAAAGTCTGGCCGTCTCTTCCGACTACATGTTCAGCGGTGTGAACTTCGTCAATGGTCATACCTGGGATAACGCCTGTACGGGCTCCGGAATTAGCTAGCATCCTACAGATCAGGTATCGCCGAAGGTGTTTGTTGGAGGCATCAACGCCTCGTTGCATATCAAATATGCCTTTAACAACCTTAGGATGCGTAGTAAATTCTGAGATATCAATATTCAGGAGTTTCCGTCTTTTCACGGTCTGTGCCTTGATTCGGTGTTTCCCTATCTGCTTCCTAAGTGTCTTAGCAAGCCCTTTACACCGTTCGACTTGCATGCGGTGCTTTCCTTCAGGTAGCAGTTCCATTTGCTCTAAGAAGTATAGAAACTTGTTCACGTAAAGCATCACAGCCTTTCCCCAGTATGGGCTTTTCCCCTTTCCAACCTCTTCAAGGTACTCAGCAAGCTTCTGGGGCCGACACTCATGCAACATGGAGCTGACATTATGTAAACAGCCACGATGTCTCAGATATCGCTTTACAACGGCACAGTACTCAGCTGCTCTAGCAGGCTGACAACTTCCCCCTAGCTGGCTGCACAGGTAGCGTTTCCAATCTTCAAGGAGACCACGCCTTATCGTCACCCTTGGCCGCTGCCCTGCATTACTGTTGCCAGCCCGGCGCCTCTCTGCGGGGAGACTTGCTCCGTCCTGTAACCGATCCGCCCGTGCTGGTTCGCCGTTCACTCGAAGGCTTCTCTCTCTTCGCGGCCCTTGACCTTCCCGCGAGTCTCCATCTGACGCAGTAGACATTCTACCCTCCCCTGAAACGTCAGACACGTCCGACGCCGGTGGTGGAATTGTAAACTCCATGTCTCCCACTTTCATAGCCCGACGGGCCAGGCGCCTTGAGGCCTCTCTATGAAAGCAATGCTTCCGGCCCCTCAGGTGAAGTGGTAGGTCAGCCACAATACTCGCGCAGTCGATCACGGGACACACCCTATATGGTCGTCCGCGGTATTCAGTTTTACCCTTTAACTGGGTATATCTCGCATATAACTCACAGTTGGCTTCAGTCTTCATTACGGACAAGTGTTCACGCTTCAGATGAGGTGTCAACCGTTTGAATGCCACCCGGCACACGGGGCAAACATGTGGCTGTCTATACTTTGGCATAATTCGTTTAAATCAACTTTATGAAAAAAATATCTTGGAGCTGATTAAAACACGTCTGCACACTGTCGCGCTGTGACTTATTATGAAAGATGAAAGGTCCGGTCTCTGCAGGGCACCGTATTAGCAACAGTTCTTTGGCCCCTAGAGCAGCCGCTTGATGACCACTCCGACTGCGCCTGGTACCGTTGGAAAGAGCTAACCGATACCTGTCCGACGGTTCCAAAATAAGTCATTTCTGATGTCCCGTTGCTGCGCACTGGCCGTATTCTGTGTGCCTTTAACGCATTGTCATCCGTTTTCGCGAGGCTGCACGCATCTAAACGGCTCTACAGTAGCCATTACAGACGCCAAGTCACTTGCGCTTGGTACCGTTGCAAAGCGAATCGCGCGACGTTTCCGATGGTACCTAAACCGTGTCGCTGCAATACGCCGTTTGACTTTGTCGGCCGATTAAATTCTCCGAGATAAGGCATTTTACGCATTTCGACAGTGCTGCAGTGGTCGCCCGTTCCGTCAGTTCGCTTTTCTAGGTACCGCTGCACGGAATATTATGAGACCTTTCCAACGCTTCCGTGCCCAGCCAGTTCTGAGGCCCCGTTGTCGCGCAGTGGCCGATTATGTGGCATTGTCATCCTTTTTCGCGACGCTGCATGCACGTAAACGGCGCATTTCGGCAGCACCTCAGCGACCACAAGTTCCATCGCTCATCCTTCCTAGGTACCGCTGCGCGGGAAGTGTCGAGACCTTTCCGATGCTACCAAGACAAGCCTACTCCGACGTACCCTTGGCGAGAAGCGGACGATAATGTGCAGCACACAAGCCTGGGAACCCTTGATAACAGCGCATAATCGGCCCTGAGGTAGCCGTCCGACCTCCCAGCCTGCCTTGCTAGGTGCCAATCGACGGTGACGGCTACAACATACCTTTATATGGGACAGGAGTTACGCACGGGGCCATTGTCGTCTTAGTACAGTAAAATGGTGTAAAAATACTTCAGAAAATGGGAAAAGCATGAAACTTGGTACATAACTACTTTAGGGCAAAATACTAAAAATGAGCATGAGACCCACTCCGAAAAATCCAATATGGCCGAAAAATCCAAGATGGCCGCCATATATGTATATATTTTCAAAAATACATAATATTATATATAAAATGTCTACTGACACTTACAGTCATCAGTATTATAAGCTAAAATCACCTGCCTGAATAAATCCAAACATATTTTATTAACAAAAATACCGCTCTTCCAACAAAAATGAAAAAAGTTGTCTCCCTTGGATAAAATGTGCTATTAAGCAGAAGAAAAGTCATAATGCATTTATATGAATCAAAATATAGTATATAATGGTAGTTGGCATATCAAGAATGTTTAAAATGGCAACAGTCCTGTGCAGAACTTTACAACAATTGTAAATTAATTAATTATAAATACATTCGAACTTCGGTAACTGGAACCCATCAGGACCGACTAAATTTTTTCGAATTATCGGTAGTATGAGTGATCGAAAAATATATTATAAAGGAATTTGTTTGGGACCTGACGATAGATTAATTGAAGAATGGTGTTCGAATTATCAGAGTTTGAGCAAACGAAGGTTTAGTCTTTAATGTGTTTTAGTGAATAAATGACATGTGTTTCACTTTGTCATTAGTTTTCGTGCCACTCTAGGCGGGCTTTGTGCTGTTCAAATGGCGTTAAACACAATTCTTTTGCACATAATCGTCCACAGCTCGCTCATGAGACGTCGGAGCCGGCTGGTCCCGCTACCGTTGGAAAGGTCTCGACGAGCCCCGTCCACTGGCACCTGGGAAGGCCCACTGTCGGAACGCGTGGCCGCTGCATCGCCGCAGAAAGGCGCTAGTCCCCTCCTCTGGGAGCACTGAATCGGCCGCCACGGTCGAACGGCTCGTCCCAGTGGCATGATGTTGGTAACGTTGCAAAGGTACGTCAATGTGCATTTCAACGGTACCGAGCAAAGCGGGCTTGGCCGTCGGAAGGCCGCTGTAGAGCCATTTCTCGGGCTGCAGCGTCGCGAAAACGGGTGACAAAGCGC